>NC_079404.1:4351514-4381514 GCF_029220125.1 Pseudoliparis swirei | reverse complement strand
CCATCAGTGTGTGGGATTATCTGAGAGCTTCTTGTTTTGATGAAAACATGACATCTGGCCAAGACATCTTTTAGTCGGCGTGTTCCTCCGCCGCAACAATGCCGCCAAATTAGATAGCATTAGGACCTGCTCTATGAGGTAATTATAAATAATGAGGATGGGAGAAAATTGACGCGACTCAGAATGATTGTGTTTACACTCGTTGCTTCTTGGAGAAAGCGTCCGTCCTCGCGCCGGCCTCCGGGCTCTCGTCTCCGTGGTAAGAGCTGCAGTTTAGCCTCTAAGTGACGAATGAGGAAAAATAAGTATAATGTGTCAGACTGCTGTTTATTTACCAAAAAGCCGTCCTTGTTTCCCTCCTCTTTTCCACTTTTATCAGATGGAGAGGCGGCCCTCTCATTCTGCCATTCAGGAACTCAAAGGCATCATGGTAATGGACCCCTGAACACAACCCCGTGTTCCCCACCAGCCACGTTTGACTGGTTGAACTCCCGACTGTCGGAGGAGAGAGGCTTCGGTTTCCTCGCCGGTGGCATTAGATGAGGACCAGAATCTGTTGTTTCATAAAATTCGAAGATGAGAAGTACTCCTTCGACATTCAGAGAGCTGCAGCGAGTCGACATCGCCGAGTCTGCTCACTCAATACGATGAAGGATGCAGCCAGCGCTTGAACTCTTTCACTGTTTCTACGGCTCTGTTGTTCCTGAACTGTGGACGTGTGTGTGTGTGTGTGTGTGTGTGTGTTGTTTTTCTTGAATCTGTCAAGGAGACGTTCGGTCGAAGCCCCCCCCCCCACCCAAAGGCGGCGCCGCCTCTGTCGCCGACGCCCGACGAGCAGCTGCAGAGGATCCTGCTGAGACGGCGGGACGCACTAGAGCCCCAACGGCACGACGCCGGTGAGTTCCCACAATGCATCTCACCTTGTTTTACAGGGGGGGGGGGAAGCTCCGAACATTAGGCGTTATATATTTGTGTTTCACGAAATGTTGGATATCAGTTTTGAATAGTGGAAGTGAACACGGAGCTCACGATGAAGCCCAGCTGCACTCATGATAATATAATATATATAATGTGCACCCACACACACACACACACACACACACCCTCACATCTAATCGTGTTGAGATTAGTCACGGTCACAAATCCTACACAGAGGAGGAAGAGAATGAGATCAAAGGCTAAAGAATGAAATTAATCAAATATCGTCACGTTCCTAAAAAAATTACAACAAATGATTTTCTTTTTTTGCCTAAATCATCTCCTCGTGATACTGGCCATGTCTGGGAACATCGCCTACATCCTCAGTTGAACACGTCATGTGATTCTACCCCTTTATTATTAATATATCACAATATCATAAATACATCAATATGTGGTATATAAGTTTTTTGTGTTTTCTGAAAAAACTGTAAAAAATGACTTTTATTGTTAGTACAATAATATGTAATACAATAATACATTGTATATTATTGTACTGTTAGATGTCGTCACCTTCCTAACAATAAAAGTAAAAGTATATATATATATTTATATATAATGTGACATAAACAGTACTTTTCATGAGGAATGAAACAGCCAACAGTAAATGATAAAAACATAATGATCTCATGATGATCTCTTGTTGATATCGTGATGATCTCATGATGATCTCTTGTTGATCTCGGGATGATCTCGTGATGATCTCATGATGATCTCATGATGATCTCTGATCTCTTGATGATCTCATGATGATCTCGGGATGATCTCGTGATGATCTCGTGATGATCTCGTGATGATCTCGTGATGATCTCGTAATGATCTCATGTTCGGAGTCATCAACCCGGCGGATACATGTGTACATCATAAAGTGATGAGTTATAGTTCTTTTTTTAATTTTGTGAAATAGTGAGAGGCTCTGGATCGTCGTTCGTAGAAATGACAGACGCTTGGTTTGTCGGTTTCTCCGTGCAGGTCTCCCCCCCGCTGTGTGAGGGGGGGCCACGGGGCCCACGGGACGATCCACCTCAAAACCCGTAGACCGGATGCGGGTCGACGGAGGAGTCACACGTCCGCCCCACAGCCACCTGCTGGGGTTCACTCGGCTCCGCTGCTCATGCTGGAGGTGAAGCCGGCTCTGTGTGCGCTCGGCGGCCTCGAGTATCCGCCGAGAGCAAAGCACGTTTCTGGATTGTTCCGCCTACACCCGCGTTAACCTTGTAGCCCCCCCCCCCCCCTCGGGGCAATTACAGGCCACTGTGGTAAACTGTGTTCTGCTGTTGCTCCCTCCCTCACTCACCCCCACCCCACCCTACAACCTTTCTTTTAGCAGGGTTCGTACAGTCATGGAAAACCTGGAAAGGTCATGGAATTTAAAAAAATTGTTATTTCCAGTCCTTGGAAACAAATTAAATCCCAAAAGTTTTGGAAAAGTCATGGAAATGTTTTATATTCACATGTTCATAAACGCAGTTTGACTGAAAGAATAAATGCGAATAATGATCACAATATTGAGTGTTTTAATCCAACTATTGTCTCTCATTCATTTGTGTCATTTTTAAGGTGTATACTCGTGTGTACACCAGGATTTCACAAAATGTTTGGTCATGGAAATGTGGTTTAAAGTCGTGGTCAACTTGTGTATGAACATTCTTATTGGCTCACATTTAGTGAAGGGCACCTCCTCTCGACTATGGAGGACAGAAAATGAATTAAGTATAAATAAATAGATGCATGAATAGATACAGGAATAAATAAATAAATGCTGAAATAATAATAATTATAATTAATATTTATTCCTGTATTTATTTATTTTTACATTTATTTAAGCATTTATTCATTTTTACATGTATGTAAGCATTTATTCATTTATACATTTATTTAAGCATTTATTTATTTATACATTTATTTAAGCATTTATACATTTATTTAAGCATTTATTTATTCCTGTATTTATTTATGTATACATTTATTTAAGCATTTATTTATTTATGTTTACATTTATTTAAGCATTTATTAATTTATACTTAATTCATTTTCTGTCCTCCATACTTGGCTGCATCCGGCATGCTGTTAGAAGTTTTGGGGGGAAAAGAATTCTCTAAAATTCAACACCACGTGGTTGAGTTCTGAGGGGTTTGCGTGTGTTGTTTACACGCCGGTCCTCCAGCCTCCTCCTCCAGCCTCCTCCTCCCACTCTGAGCAAAGTTAATAATCTTAACTGTTGACTCCAGATGGGCCCGGAGGAGCGAATGTGAGCGCGTCTGTCCGGCTTCTGGACCCATGGCCCGGTCTCTGGTTTGACGGTCTGTAGATCCACCATGTAATTACTTCAAATCATTTCCCTCTTAATTATACCTAAATTAATGTTTTTAAATATTTTCTCAAAGACATGGTTGGATTCAAAGTCTTAACTCTTAGTGACCTCTGTATATACCTCTGTTTTATTCATTTATTTAACACAATTCAAACAAGAAAATTAAAAATAAACACACAGAGCAGAGAACCATGAGAATCATCATGCAGGAAGGGGCAACAAGCCGACTTGGCTTATTTGAAGCCTCCACCTATATAATAAACAAAATATATACATATACAAAATTAACAAACACAAAAATTAAATTAAACATGCAGACAACAAAAGAAAGGACAGAACAGAAAACTATGCGACTAATGTAATCACGTGTGTGTACATGAATGTAGATGAAGCAAGAAAGACAAATACATAACGGTCATATTTCTGAATGATTTTTTACATAAATATTTCCATGGAGACGTCTCTCATGGACGACTGAGACTGTCGAGACGTCTGATTATGACTGTTAGTCATCAGATTCTGCAGCACATCTGAATGATATGATGAGCGAACGCTTCAGTAAATAACAAGATGGAAAACCAATGGATGCAGAAATGCATATTTTAAATGAAATAATTTATTTATACCCAAATCCTACCAAACTGACTCCAGATCAGCACCTACACACATCCACACACGCACCTAACGCTCTAAGGCACCTTCTTCAAGTCAAACAGGTAAGCTGAAATTATTTTAATTCAGTAAATGCATAGCCTATTTACACATGTATGAACTATAAGTATATGATTAAAATATAGTGAAGCAACATGATAAAGTGTTTCAGTTGAAATAAGGTATTGCATTTACTACAGTAAATGCATATGAAGTAAAAACAGTACATTCATGTTGTCCAGGCAGGGAGGAAGAGAGAAAACGGAAGAGAAAGCAACAGGTTAGTTTGTCCGTCAGTGAATTGGTCTAAGCGTTCATAAAGCTATATTTTATTGATGATAATATACTGTTTCTAATTACACAAGGCCATTTTAGGACCTAGGTGAAATAACTGTTTAGGGAAAACTGCTTTTAATGCTGGCATACTAAACATTTGGTGTTACTTTGTAGATATTACAATACATTTGGCAATGATAGCAATGCTGTTGGACTTTAAAAGCAGTGTATATGGTTTGGCACGGGCATATTCTGAGTTCTGATATTGGGCTGGTTTTATTGGCCTTTGGGCTGGTTTTGTCACACAGACCTGGCAACCCTGGTCTCAGGGTGGGTTTCCCCTCTGAGGCACAATGGCTGCTGGGGCTTTAACACACAATGGCGGCACCGCTCCGCGTTTGTTTAGTTTCCGCCCGCCGACACCTGCCGACCCGTCCCGGTCGCTTCCGTGAGCGAGGCGATCGAAACGTGAGAGCCGTGACCCGCGGGGGAAATGTCCGCCGCCCATTGTGTGCCGCTGTTAATTAAAGCTTACGGGGCTTCGTTCAATTTCCAGCCCCCCAAATGTCATTACGGCTCTCCTGGAACCAGATTCGTCAACGACGGCCTTCAAAAGACTCTCCACTCCTCCGTCTTCCACGTTCATTCATCCCTCGCTCCAGGAAGTCGCCCTACTAATTTGGTTTTCAGGACACGTTTAGTCCCGACGGTGGAGCCGGGTGGAAACAGGAAGTGCTCTTGTCTTGTATGAACTGATCCCTGGGGCCAGTGTTGCCAGGTCCGCGGTTTTCCCGCGGAATTGGGCTACTTTTGAAGTGTTGCCGTGGGTTGAATTTTGTGTCCGCTGGTTCGGGTAGACCTATTTTGCATGCAAATTACATGAATATCTTTAAATAAAAATCCATATTTTAAATGAAATAATTTATTTATACCCAAATCCTACCAAACTGACTCCAGATCAGCACGTACACACATGGACATGGGACACGCCCACATACACACACTGTATCTAATTACACAAGGCCATTTTAGGACCTAGGTGAAATAACTGTTGAGGGAAAACTGCTTTTAATGCTGGCATACTAACCATTTGGTGTTACTTTGTAGATATTACAATACATTTGGCAATGATAGCAATGCTGTTGGACTTTAAAAGAAGTGTATATGGTTTGGCACGGGCATATTTTGAGTTCTGATATTGGGCTTGTTTTATTCAGAATCAGAATGGAATTTTTACTATTGGATTTTTTTTTGTGGGAGCAACATTTTTTTGACATGAACAAACAAACAACAACAACAACAAAGACAGAACAAAAAATATGAAAGTGTGTGTGTGTGCTTCAATGAGTGTGTTGTTTTAGTTAAAGTGTATATTATATGGTGTGTGTTTTAAGTTAAAGTGTGCATAAGTGGCATGTGTGTGTGGAGTGAGGCCTCAGGTTAAGTGCATGTTTGTGTGACGTGTGTGGAGGAGGAGAGGGGAAAGGAAAGGGAGAGGAGGAGGGAGAGAGGGAGGGGAGGGAGGAGAGGAAGAGGCGGGAAGAGAGGAGAGAGAGGGTGGAAGAAGAAGAGGTAGGGTCTGGGGTGACAGTCAGTCAGTCCCGGGCTCCATTGATGAGCCCGACTGCCATTGGGCTGGTTTTGGGCTGGTTTTCATTGGCCATTGGGCTGGTTTTGTCACACAGACCTGGCAACCCTGCTCGGCAGAGACTAAAGTCAATTCCTTTATTTCCTTCCTCCTGCCAGCCTCTCCAGCCGTGGCGCTCGCTGATGTTGATTGACGGACGGCACACACACCGCCGGCGGAGGCAAAACATGTAATTACGCCGACCGTGCTGTTTCCCTTTCTTCTCCCCGCTGCCCCCGTCCTCGGCGTCTCCAATCGGCCCGATACAATACGCGGTGTTGTTTTTTAAATTTCTATTATGGTCCCTTCAGGGACCGGGCAATTAGGGAGGTCCTCTGAAAAAAACACGTAATTTGACCTATTTTGTTCGTCATTTCATACATTTCCCCCCCCCCCACCGTAAACATTGTAATTGCCCCGCCGGGGCGCCTTCGGCCGTGCGTCCGGCGGCCTCGGCGCGTCACTGATTAGAGGTTGTCAGTTAGACGCCGCGTGCAAACCGAGAAAACCACAAAGAAGGAAACGGGAACGGAATAATCCGCTCGACAACGTTTGTGCGATCTCATGAATCTTCAAATTACCACCATTTTTGATTTCCCTTTTCTCTCTTTGTTTGTGTCCCTTTCTTTCAACGTCAATGTGAAGTGCACTTTTTACAACGATGGGAACAGCAAACGTCAGAATCTTTCTAAAAGTTGAAGGGCCCGTGTTTAACTTTTCTTAAAACATTAAATGAAGCGATTGGACAGAATGTGAAGTATGACGGCTTCGGTTCTCTCCAACGATGCGGTCTGCATTTTGGTTTTCCAGCCTGAACAAGGTCAGCGGGACGAGTGTGGGGTCGGCGTCGGGGCCGGACTGTGTTCACAGAGCGGAGCCGTGGAGGAGGAGACTCACTCCACCGGCCCGTTGGTGCCGCTGCATGTGGTCAACAAAGTGGTAAACAAAGTGGTAAACAAAGCTCTCGTGAAGCTCCTCCGTTCCCCACCGGATACAAGAGGCCTTTCTCTCTGCGCTGCAGGCCGGGCCGGAAGCTCCTCCGGGCCGGTCCCCTCCTCCAGGCCTTTCCCCTGTCCCCTCCTCCGGGCCTTTCCCCTGTCCCCGGGCCCCTCCTCCGGTCCCGTCCCCCCCTCCGGTCCCTCTACCCGGACCTGAATCATTTCCTCCAGGAAACTGAGGAACCATGAGAGGGGTCACAGCGAAGGGGGGAGGGGGGGACCCGTTATGAAGGGGGCCGTCCCACACAGACAGGAGACGGGCTTTGTTGGACAACACTGACACAGCTGTGTGTGTGTGCGTGTGTGTTTTCATGTGCGTGTGTTTGCACGTGTGTGTGTGTGTGCGTGTGTGTTTGTGTGCGAGCGTGTGTTTGTACATATGTGTGTGCGTGTGTGTGTTGGTGCGTGTGTGTGTTTGTGTGGGTGTATGTGTGATTTCAGTGTCATTTATCCCCCCCCCCCCCACCCACAGCTTCTTCCAGCCTTCCTCATCCAGTTATGTCCTCCCACCGGCCAGAGGACCACGATGCATTGAGACTCCGCCCCCCATGAATCAAATAAATAGACTTTTCTGCTAAATGCAGAATATGACGTCTGCCAAGGGAAAGGGGACCGTTTAAATAAATGTATAAAATACCAAAGAGGGTTAACATATTTATTTTAAATGGATTTATTTAGCTGCAACTCCTCCGTCAACCCGCCGTCGTGAAGGGTCCCGGAGCCGAGCGTCGCCTCAGGAGACTTTGGCCTTGACTATCGGACTGTACCATTCTACTACAGCCAGAGGGGTGTTCTCAAGAGCCACTACATCTGCACCACTCAGGAGGAACGTCTCCCCTCCCCGGCAGTCGACTGTGGACTCGCCTAGTGTGTTTAATCAAGATTAAAGTTACAACACCTTCAATGAATATGACAAATTATTCATATGAGTAGTAGGCAGAATACATATTCTGTGTTTTTTTACTTAAAAGACTCATTTTTTTAACTGGATATTTTGTCTTCTTAGCAATACAATGTGAGACAAACATTGTTAATGGCTCACAGAATCAGTCACTTTATTTAAATCATTTCTGAAAACCCATTTTTATAGAACAGCCTTTAAGTGATGTCGTCCTTTTATGCATTTCTTTGGTTCCCCTAATTTAGTTTGTCTGTTTTTAATTTTATATGTGTGACTTACAATTCTATTGGTTTAGCCTTGATTCTTTGTATAGAGCACTTTGTAAACTATGTTTTTAAAAGGTGCTATATAACTAAACTCATTATTATTATTATTATTATTATTTATCATAAAAAGCTTTAAATGGCTCGTGGTCACATGACATAATGACCTTAGTGCTGCAATGTTTAGATAATCATGTGATGATGGATTGTGACGCGAGGTGCGGCTCGTGTTCATCTGAAGAAGCAGCGAGACGCTGTGAAAACTGTTTTTATTGAAGGTTATGTTTCCTCACTTAGCTTCATATTGATTTTTTTTTTTTCTACCACCGTTTTTAAATAAAGCAGAACGGTAACACTAGAATAATGCACTCGGCTCATAATCAACTCGGCGGTGAACATGTCGACGGGCGAGGAAGAGACGACGGAGGGACGAGGCGATGAGAGTGGAATCTAATGCGGCGCCGGATTTAAACGTTTAAATCAGATTTTCTCTCCGTACAAACGTGACGCTGTGAGCCGGGCCGGTGTCAGGCGGCACTCTCCGGCTCCTGCGGTTCATCGTAGAACAGTGGGGGGGGGTGGTGGTGCTTCTCCTCGGAGGCTGGAGGGGGGAGAGGGGGGGGGAGACAACGTGATGAAAGTATAGTGAGCGGACGCAGAGGCTTCCCAGAACGGGCCTGAAATGATGTCGTTTACCTTTTCACTGCAGCTCGGTCCACTTCAGCGTGACCCCCCCCCACACACACACACACACAAACATCCCACACCAACACACCTGTGATGTGACACACACACAGACATGTATCATCTCTCATTAACCCTTTCGCCGCCCGCTTTGATGGATGGGAAAGTATTTGTCCCTCTGTGTGTGTAATTAGGCGGCCAATTAACAAATCCAAAGGAGTCTAGGGTATGTGATGCGGGGGGGGGGGGGGGGGATTCTTCCACTCTCACATACACACACACACACATTTACACGTTTGTATGATTCCTCACACACAGTTTCCTTTTATATCCGACAGAGAGAAAGAGAGAGAGAGAGATGTGTTCTCAGGCAGAGAGATCACCTCTCTCTCTCTTTCTCCCTCTCTCTGTCTTTGTCTGGCCTCCTTTTTCTCTGTCCGGCTAAAAACCATCACAAAAAAAAACCTACCCAGTATTCCCTGTTGGGCCAGTTCTTCTTCTATAGAAATCATCCGGTTGTACTTAGTCATCCTCTCAGCACCGCTCAGACCTCCCAGTTTGACATAGTCCAGGCCCAGACCAACAGCCTGAGGAGGAGGAGGAGGAGGAGGAGGAGGAGGAGATTAATAGCGGGGGGGGGGGACAGAAACCAGAACTCAGCTTCTGGGGTTCCACTGATGAGTTTGCTGTGGCATGAAGGCTGGTCCTCTTTGCTGGAGCAGTAAACGTTTCCGTTGCTAAACAATCCCATTGTTCCAGGTATGTCAGGGTTTCCAGGGAAACAAAGGGATTTGCTTGTGGAAAAAAAACCTTTGATGTTCGTCACAAAAGGCATGAAAATATAAATGAAGCGTTTTAGTTCATTTTGCTCTGGTAAGTGACCGTGGTATGAGCGGGATAATGTTATTCAAGCTGTCAGGAATAAATGGACTTTGTGCACGTAACCTGCTGCTCTTCCATATCTGAAAGATGACAAGTCATCACAGGGTCAGCTGTGGACATGTGTCTCGATGCTCCAATGCACCTGATGTAACACTGGGATGTGCATGTGTGTGGCTAGAAAGTGAAAAACATCACAAATGAATACAACCATGTGAGTAGAAAGACTAGAGGAGGGTTACAATACATCCATAAGCAATACAAGTGGCACACACACATACACACAGCAGCAGAAACATATCGTTACCTGTTAAGTTAATATGGTGAACTTTTTGTGTCTTTAAATAAAAAAATTAATATATTTGTTTTAAACTCACACACACATGCACACATGTACACATGCATTTTTCTTTCTTTCTTTCTTTTTTCTTTTTTCACAATACTCTGACTTTATGATGTTGTGTCCACTGTTTCGTTGTCCTCTTGGTGTTATGTCTTAGTATTGTCTTTTGTCTTATAATAAATAAATACATCTATAGCAGTTATGGAGCAATATTCATTCGGACAAGTGTTTGTATCCACCGGTCTCTGTGTTTCAATCTGTTGTTGGTCTCTGAACTGCTACATGCTGTGGCTTCTTAAAGGGAACAGCTGTGGCCAAAAACAACAATTTGGGATCTTTCAGATTGGGATCAAATGAAAGAGACTTACTATATCTGACCACGAGTCCTCACTGCAGGGCTCACTGCATGTTGTTCCCATCAACACTGAACCTGGCACAAAAGAGACACACACGCAACGTGAGCATTGATGGCAATCTATAACAGAAGCAATATGTCATGGGTGAAAAAAGAAGAGGGTTTGATATAGTTCAAGCTGGGAAGTCTCACTTCAGCAAGCATCAAATGCTTCATTCATATGTCACTATCTGCTGTAACCAGGTGACTAATATGTCCAATCATATTCATGCAGAGATAACCTTCCTGAACGGTGAGTTTAGAGCTTGAACGTTTCCCAAATTGACCTGAGCCAGCTAGACCTTCAAGGTCTGGACTGTCTCGGAGTGGAGAAGGTCGTCTACATAGAGGTAGACTTTATGGGAGTCTAGCACCGTAGGGGTGGAGAAGGTCGTCTCCATAGAGGTAGACTTTATGGGAGTCTAGCACCGTAGGGGTGGAGAAGGTCGTCTCCATAGAGGTAGACTTTATGGGAGTCTAGGACCGTAGAAGTGGAGAAGGTCGTCTCCATAGAGGTAGACTTTATGGGAGTCTCGGACCGTAGGAGTGGAGAAGGTCGTCTACATAGAGGTAGACTTTATGGGAGTCTAGGACCGTAGGAGTGGAGAAGGTCATCTACATAGAGGTAGACTTTATGGGAGTCTAGGACCGTAGGAGTGGAGAAGGTCGTCTACATAGAGGTAGACTTTATGGGAGTCTAGGACCGTAGGAGTGGAGAAGGTCGTCTACATAGAGGTAGACTTTATGGGAGTCTAGGACCGTAGGAGTGGAGAAGGTCGTCTGCATAGAGGTAGACTTTATGGGAGTCTCGGACCGTAGGAGTGGAGAAGGTCGTCTACATAGAGGTAGACTTTATGGGAGTCTAGGACCGTAGGAGTGGAGAAGGTCGTCTACATAGAGGTAGACTTTATGGGAGTCTAGGACCGTGGGAGTGGAGAAGGTCGTCTACATAGAGGTAGACTTTATGGGAGTCTAGGACCGTAGGAGTGGAGAAGGTCGTCTACATAGAGGTAGACTTTATGGGAGTCTAGGACCGTAGGAGTGGAGAAGGTCGTCTACATAGAGGTAGACTTTATGGGAGTCTAGGACCGTAGGAGTGGAGAAGGTCGTCTGCATAGAGCTAGACTTTATAGGAGTCTAGGACCGTAGGAGTGGAGAAGGTCGTCTGCATAGAGGTAGACTTTATGGGAGTCTAGGACCGTAGGAGTGGAGAAGGTCGTCTGCATAGAGGTAGACTTTATGGGAGTCTAGGACCGTAGGAGTGGAGAAGGTCGTCTACATAGAGGTAGACTTGACGGGTAATATGTATTCCTTTAAACTGAATCCATTTCGGAAGGCGGTTCAATAGACATGTCGCAAGAGTTTAGCAATAAACCTAATATTAATGTTTACTATCTGTTGTTTCCTGACACGTCTACTTGAGCCTGATGAGAAATTAAGTCAAACGGAAAGCTTGAAACAGAGACTGCGCTTCTTAAAGTCTCCAAATAAAGTCGGTGAGAAAAATAATAGTTTCTATTCCTCGTGTGGAAGTTGAGTCAAACTGTATTTTCCCTACCAACAAGCTGATTTCAGATTTCCAGAATGTTTTGTTTGTGTGTCCCCCCCCCCCCCCCCAGTGAACCTGTTACCTTGGTGTTCTGATGTGATGCGGATCAAATCACTGACCGTTGTCTCGTGAATGTGTTTCAAGATGTGACCTCTGACTCCCGGGAGGGGTGGGGCCTTTGCCCTGAAGGTGAGGTCGGAGAGCAGAGAACACGAGTCTCCAATCCCGTTGCTCAGCTTCTCCCACTGGTCGACGTCCTGACACACACAGGAACAAGGAGGCACGTTTGAGGATGAACATGCATGGTCACAAACACATATCTCTAAAACGCATAAATAAGAGTACACATCGAGGTTTGATGTAAATTCTCTCGTAGAACAACAACTAAGCAGTCACTAATGTGGTTTTGAAGAACAATTCCAGTAATCTTGATGGTGACTTAGTCTAAGCAAGGTAGTCCAGACGTTCCTCTCTACAGCAACATTTCCCAGCTCCTTCTGGGTGATCAAGGCATTCCCATGTCAGATTATTAGGTCGATAATCTCTCCAGCAAATTCTCTGAGGTCTCTTTCCAGTTGAAGGTGGCCAGAAAAGCCCCAAAGGAAGTCGTTGAGAAGGCATCCCTTCGGATGTCTGAGCTACTTACCCTTTCTTTAAAGGCGAGCCCAGCCGGAAACTCATTTTGTCCGCCTGTATCTTCAATCTCACGGTTTGTCTCTAGCCAAAGCTCATGACCAGGCGTGATAAGCGATACCTTTCCGGCTCCATCTTCACCACAACCGTCTGGTACACCGCCTGCATTTACTGCTGACGCTGCACCAATCCGCCTGTTAATATCACCCTCCATTCTACCCTCTTGAGACCGAAAAACGATATTTGAACTCCTTCACTTCCAACCTGAAGGGAGCAATCCACCTTTTGTGGTAGAGAACTATGGCCTCAGACTCAGAGGCACTCGACTGCAAACCTCCCCAGTGCGTACTGAGACCTCTGATGAAGTCAATACACCCACCCCCCCCCCCAGACAATGTGTGATGCACCGAATATTTGAAGCACACTATCTGGCCCCACTTTCTAAAGATGGGAACCATCAGCTCTGTTTACAGCTGTGGCTCAGTGTAGAGTGGGTTGCCCTTCAATCAGATGTTTGTCGGTTTAAACCCTGTCTTTGCTAGTCCATGTCGATGTGTCCTTTTGGCACTCAACCCCAAATTGTTGCCAAATACTGTGACTTTGTTGTTTGTGTGGGTGATGAATGTTCGGCAGTCCTGATGGGCAGGTGGCACCTTGCATGGCACCCTACCATCAGTGCATGCATGGGAGAGTGGTCGGAAAGCGCGATACAAAGTACGAGTCCATTTACCATTTACAATTCCACAGGCACTGTCCCCGACCTCCATGTGACACTGAAGAGGCGCATCAGGCAAGAGCCGACAAATGTCCTGATCGTTCGGCATCTCATGGCAAAATCTCATTCACACCTGGGGCGTTGCCACCGAGGAGCTTCTCAACCCAGAGTTAAAGACTGCGCAGGAGCTTCAGCCAGACAATCCAACTACTAACCACAATACACTTTGAGGTTTACCAGGATGGTCCGCCAATCCCCCCCCCCACCCCCACCCCCTGCCCTTTGGTCCAAATCACCAAGGTCCATCAGTTGCTTCTGTCTTCACACGAGTGTCCAAGACATGCGGCCACAGACCGGAGGATGCGACCGTAGAGTCGATTATCAATCTTGGGGAAATGGTATCGTGGTCCCAAGTGTAATTGTGAATCCCCCTTTGGCGTGAACATTTTTTTCTGTTATTGCCGGTCCAAGACTAGCAAAACAAAACGGTGGAATACAGAGAGCGTGATTACTGTCATCATATTCGAGGCTGTCAGTGGCAACAGTGAAACAGCAAAGCCAAGAGGCCTTTGCCCGAGACACTGCATACGAGAAGAAAAGCAACCGTTGGAGCAACTTTATAAATGCAATAACAATCCACCGATGAAGGACATGGCTCCATGCAGGCTGTCGAGTAGAAAGGGATCAGATCAAGGGTTAAAACTGTTATGCTGGGGCGAAAATATCACCAAATACTCACACAATGTTCTATAACAACAGAGCTATAGGGTAATACAGCTATTTTACATTTGTTCACTTGAAAAGAAAAAAGTTGTTGTCATATCGAACTTTCTTTTCTTTATTTACTCTGTTTCAGTTTGCACAATTACAATTGTTACACTTACAACTTTTTCATGCATGCTGATTTCTTCATATATTGTATAATTGTATTGTAAGAAAACCCTCCACTACATGATTATATTCAAAATGGTTTTTTTATATTATACCGCAGTCATATTTACCTCCTGTCTTTTTATGAAATCAGAAAGGACTCACTTATAATAAAGATTACAATAATATGTTTGTGATTTGTTCAAGCTTTCAGAGGCTGACCTTTTAGGTATTTTCAAGTAAGACACTTATTCCAAGCCCGATTGTCATGTTTTCCACATGCACATCCTATTCCCCCTCTACACGCCCACATTCAACCATAAATGATATATGGACCTTGTGAATGTTTACGCTTTAAAAAAAGAGCCTCCTAATCAATGGTTCTTCACAGAGAATCACAAAAGGAAGACCAAGAAATGTTTTTGTTGTTCCCTCCGCAGTAAAACGCATTATGATACCACAATATCTCAGTTATATGTTTACAGAAATCAGACTGATTGTTTCCAAAAATGATTGTGACAATCAGTTCACTCCCCCGCCCCCCACCCTGGATATCATTTGAAAATTGAAATTTGATAGGTGAACACAGTCGGTACATTTCTTTACGTTTTGTTACAGTGAACTTCTGCAATGATTTAACATGATTTAATATGATTTAATATGATTAAATATGATGCTATCTTGGATTTCTACAACCGATGATGGCGATCCTTTCATCAGCTGCCGGTAGTCCGGCCCTCTTCATTCATGAAATATGCAGCAGAATATCATTTTTTGAGTTGATCTTATTTATCACGTTGAATTTCTTCCGTCTGGCTTCACTCCACCGCCTGTGACTGCGACCCAAAGTTTCCCTTGTCTCCAAAACATACGTGTGCATGGGTCTTTCAGTACTGGCGCGACACATTACTTTTTATAGATCATGAATTTTGCATGAGAAGTGGAGTAAACCTCTTTAAGGCTCCATTTAGTGACGCACTGGTATTTATATCTGGGATCGTTTTTATGAGAAATGGCAAAGCATGACTCAAAGACTTGAATATTGTAATATATATATTTATTTATTGATATATATATATATTTAAATATGTATATTAATTTATATATAAATATATATTATAAATAAATGTTGCATGAGAAGTGAAGTAAACCTCTTCAAGGCTCCATTTAGTGACGCACTGGTATTTATATCTGGGATCATTTTTATGAGAAATGGCAAAGCATGATTTGAATATATAATATATATAATATATATAAATTAATATACATATATATAAATAAGTGTATATATATCAATAAATATATATTTATATATATATTTACATGACCTTCTCCTTCCATTCTGTATTTATCCATTTGTGTTGTATTGTATGGAACTATTTGGTAAAGAAATGTAAGGGAAACATTACTTAAATGGTGACATTGTATGACCTGACTGTCCTTCAATAAAGAAACCCATTTATAAATTACATTGATGTTTCCACTATTCTGTTTAACTCTGTCAGAAGCATAAACAACCTGGTTAAACACACAAAACAAATGATCGTGTTTGGACTTACCTCTCTCCTAAACGGGTCGATTAAGGCCACCACTGCTGGATATTTGCTGATAAGGGTTTGGTACAAATCAACTAATTCATCCGGAGACTTCAAAACTCCGGTTGCAACTTCATACTTCCCTTTAGACTGAGGGGAAGAAAAGAAGCAAACTAATTAGATTCTCTGTGCTGCCTGTTGTCGCCCGTCCAGCATTAATGGAATTAATGATTGCCCTTTCTATGACGCCAACAATGCAATAAAAGTAGACTTATAATTTAAAGTACATGAATTCAAATGCATTATAATCCGAATATAGCATTGTATAATCATGAATCCTAAATATACATACATATGTATACGATGTTAAGCATCATAATACTTTATAAAAAAATATTTTACATTATCACAAATGTAAAGTCAAGTATCATAATACTTCATAATTGCTGTTAATGTTTTTGAAAGGGTCGTATAGATAGATATATACTTTATTAATCCCCTAGGGGAAATTTGTCGTCACAGTAGCAGCACCAATAAACTAAACACACAAGAATAAAAAATAAAATATAAAATACAGGGATGAAAGATATAGATGTATACAAGTGAAAGATATAGATGTATACAAGAAGTATACAAAGTAAAATATAAAATATAAGGAATACAATGGAATACAGTATAATACAAGGAACATCATGATATAATCCTTTATAACCACATTACATGAGTTAGAGGCTCAGTTGGAGGGTTTTGTGTCTCTTGCATCATAGAAAGTGTTTTCAAATTGATTTTCAAGAGCATTCCTTCACTTGGACTCCAAACAGCTCGTCTCACATGAAGGACAGAATCTATCCCGTCCGGGCTACTCACACAGTCCATTAACTCCGGGCCAGCGCAGTTTAGTGCTAAGTGGATCTCCGTTCCCAGTGCCAGTCCAGAGTTCGCGCAGGCTTCAGCGATCAGGTCCAGAGGCTGCTCGGGTCGCTCGTAGGCCACCGCCGGCGCTCCGCTGCCGCACGGCGCCGCCTGGGTCGCCTCGGAGCAAAGACATAGAGTTGGACCCGGTTAACCGCAGCGTCGTGCTTCGCTGGAGCAGGATGTGAACGACATGAGTACATATTCATATGTTTGATTGAAGACTGAGTGTGTGCACTCGCTCTCCTCCCTTCAAGGTATGAAAGCTTGACCAACAGGTCATCGAACAATGCGGGAAATAACTCTATGCAGCATGAAGGAAAAGGTAAACAGGAGAAGTACTGAAAGCTTCAACGAGCATTTCGACATACCTCCCGCATACCTTTCTATACAACCTTTAGGTAAGCTCGGGAACAGACAAGGCCTTGACTGCTGCCTCCATCTTCTGCATTATGTGCTCTCATAAATAATAATAATAATAATAATAATCATTCATTTTATATATAAAGTCGGAGTGAACTCCGGTGCTCATCTTAATGTGAATAAATTGCAAATTCCCTCACCCCGACTTTTGTTGAAGCGCTCATTATTCTCATCATCTCCTTCTGTAACTCGAGGGTCATTGTGATCATCTGTGGACGACGTTCACAGGTCAGTGTGGTTCATAAGAGTGCAAATTGAATATGGAAGAGGTGCCTTATCAATGAAACGCCACAGCATGGGAAGTTGCGCAAAGAGTTTCAGCGGACACGTTATGCAGTGAGCAGCTCGACAGCCAACTGCCGATAGGTAGAACTGCACAAAGGCGTCTGGGTACTTGTTTGACTCGTTGTCCAGCTTTGGGGATCAGGATGATTTCCTCCAGCAAATTCAGTTTCCCGGGAGAAGTCTTCCCACAGCTCAGCAACGTGACCAAAGACACAGGGATGTGGAGCCGAGCCGGAGCCTGGACACGATGTTTCATGACAACACAACGTCACGAGTTGTCCCCATGTATAGTGTGTCCGTTGTGATGATTGTGTGTTGGTGCTGGTGTGTTCTCACCGTTCTGCTCTTCAGAGCTGCTATGTGTTGGTAGAGAGGGATTCCCTGTGTTTGTGCGGCGGTTTTGGCCACGGCCAGAGACACTGCGCCGATGGCCGAGCTCCCGGGGACAACTGGTTCCGGTGGCTCTGCCGGAGGCAAAGACTTCTCCGCGGCGTTGCTCTTTTTACCTGTGATGTAGAAGCAAAAACACTCACGTGACAGAAGAAGTCAGAATGCACATGTCGGGCGTCCAGGTGATGCTCGATGGAGGTAGATGAAACTCCTACCTTATCACTATATCTCTATTACCTTATCACTTTATCACTTTTTATTACTATTTTTCACTTAATGTCGGATAAAAGAGAAAAAAGATACTTTCGATTTTTCGTATGTTCAACAAATGGAAAATTGACAATAAAGATGACTGACTTTGTTTGGTCAATAAATTAATGTACTTCACAAGTACAATGTTGCTGAAAAACCAAACCCAGACTAAATCATGAAGAACGTGTTTTGGATTGAGCAGAGCCGAGTGGAACAGCATCCCTCAGGGTCAGAAGCTTTTACTGTACATCTATTCATCACAACTCCTCAGCATTGAGGCGCTTATTCTCTACAAAAGGCACAATTCATGCTCAAACGTCACGATCTTTGGAGTCTTGGCTTAAAAGTACAGTGTGCAGGTTTTAGTGGCATCTAGCTTGAAGGTTGCAGATTGCAACCAAATGAGTTGACATGACATAACGACACGAAAGAGGCATTATCATCCATATAAGCAACATCATTAACATAATGAATATTACACTGAGGGAGCAGAGGAGAATACACTGTAATAAGACAAAGTACAAAACAGTTATTAACGTCAATCAAGCAGAAATTATAATGGAAAACGGTATATAGTATTTGTTTTCGCCATTAAAGAGCGCTAGGATGCCAAACACACAGTGAGTAAAGTAAGTGTAATATTGATAGCGAACATGAAGCAGTGATGTTGCTCTACCTTTATCGACGCTCTTCTTGTTTTTAGTCTGTGCCGACCGCGGGGAAGGCGGCGGCACCTCCGGCTCGCTGGGCGATTCACTCTCCTCCTTCTCCTGGTTCCGGAGGTCTTTCTCCTCCAGGAGGCGGGCCATGAAGAAATCGCTGCACAAGACAAAAAAATATATATTTTGGATCACAAAAACAACAACCTCTAAAGATGATCTGTAATGAAGCTTCTTCATGGGTGAAATTAAATAAAACAAAGTACTGAGCTCTGACAATACGTGACGCACCTAACACCTCATTTGATAAGCAGGTGCCACAAGGTCCGATGCTTTGTCCGTTAATATTTACATCCTCTTGCCATTCACACCAATAATGGGTTATATTCATAGTCGGTCGACCTTATGAATACCTAGCAGTTCCATTGATTTTAATTTCCTTATATTAATGCCTCAGATTGTAAAACCCTCTGAGGCCAATTTGTGATTTTGGGCTATACAAAATAAACTGAATAGAATTGAATTAGAGGACGGCATGTTTCTATCTTGTGGACAGGAAACATGGGTAATCGCTGTTGATCATGTCTGTGTTTGACAATGGAGATATCCTTGACCCCCGTGCTGCTCATTCCAGTTTACCACACTGCAGGAGATGTTGTCGACATCATTCTCATCGCAATGCACTATCAAGCATTCTGGATCACCTGGAGGGACTTAAAAGACTTATTAGAGCTGCCTGGTGATAAGGAATTGTAGTAATCTAGTTCAACAGATAATTGATCTCTGAGGTGTTCTCGGCCGAGTAAAATTACTTTAGTTTAGTCTGAGTTTAACATCAGGAAGTTGCAGGTCATCCATGTTTCTATGTCTGTAAGACATGCTTGAGGTTTAGCGAGCTGGTTGGTATCCTCTGGTTTGATTGACAGATATAATTGAGTATCATCTGCATAACAATGAAAATGTATGGAGTGTTTCCTGATAATATTGCCCAAAGGAATCATATATAAGGTAAATCAAATTGGTCCAAGCACAGAACCTTGTGGAACTCCGTGACTAACGTCGGTGGTTATTAAGGCGTCATCGTTTACAAATACAAACTGAGATCGATCTGATAAATAGGATTTAAACCAACTTAGTGCGGTGCCTTTAATACTAATCGACTGATCCAGTCTCTGAAATAGGATGTCATGGTCAATGGTGTCGAATGCAGCACTAAGGTCTAACAAGACCAGTACAGAGATGAGTCCTCTATCAGCACTAAGGTCTAACAAGACCAGTACAGAGATGAGTCCTCTATCAGCACTAAGGTCAACAAGACCAGTACAGAGATGAGTCCTCTATCAGCACTAAGGTCTAACAAGACCAGTACAGAGATGAGTCCTTTATCAGCACTAAGGTCTAACAAGACCAGTACAGAGATGAGTCCTTTATCAGCACTAAGGTCTAACAAGACCAGTACAGAGATGAGTCCTTTATCAGCACTAAGGTCAACAAGACCAGTACAGAGATGAGTCCTCTATCAGCACTAAGGTCTAACTAGACCAGTACAGAGATGAGTCCTCTATCAGCACTAAGGTCTAACAAGACCAGGACAGAGATGAGTCCTCTATCAGCACTAAGGTCTAACAAGACCAGTACAGAGATGAGTCCTTTATCAGCACTAAGGTCTAACAAGACCAGTACAGAGATGAGTCCTTTATCAGCACTAAGGTCTAACAAGACCAGTACAGAGATGAGTCCTTTATCAGCACTAAGGTCTAACAAGACCAGTACAGAGATGAGTCCTCTATCAGCACTAAGGTCTAACAAGACCAGTACAGAGATGAGTCCTTTATCAGCACTAAGGTCTAACAAGACCAGTACAGAGATGAGTCCTTTATCAGCACTAAGGTCTAACAAGACCAGTACAGAGATGAGTCCTTTATCAGCACTAAGGTCAACAAGACCAGTGCAGAGATGAGTCCTCTATCAGCACTAAGGTCTAACTAGACCAGTACAGAGATGAGTCCTTTATCAGCACTAAGGTCTAACAAGACCAGTACAGAGATGAGTCCTTTATCAGCACTAAGGTCAACAAGACCAGTACAGAGATGAGTCCTTTATCAGCACTAAGGTCTAACAAGACCAGTACAGAGATGAGTCCTCTATCAGCACTAAGGTCTCACAAGACCAGTACAGAGATGAGTCCTTTATCAGCACTAAGGTCTAACAAGACCAGTACAGAGATGAGTCCTCTATCAGCACTAAGGTCTAACAAGACCAGTACAGAGATGAGTCCTCTATCAGCACTAAGGTCTCACAAGACCAGGACAGAGATGAGTCCTCTATCAGCACTAAGGTCTCACAAGACCAGGACAGAGATGAGTCCTCTATCAGCACTAAGGTCTCACAAGACCAGGACAGAGATGAGTCCTTTATCTGATGTGATTCGGATGTCATTTGTAATTTTCACCAGTGCTGTCTCGGTGCTGTGGTGTTTTCTAAATCCTGACTGAAACAACTCAAATAAACTTTTATGATGTAGAAAGTCACACAACTGATCTGCGACTACTTTCTCAAGGATCTTAGAGAGGAAGAGGAGGTTAGAGATCGGTCTGTAGTCAGCCAACACCTCTGGATCCAGAGTGTCTTCTTCAGGAGAGGTTTAATTACAGCTACTTTGAAGGGATGTGGTACATGGCCTGTTAGCAAAGACACATTGACAATATCCAACACTGAGGTGCCAATTAAAGGCATCTATTACATCTATTACTATCAGAAATGTATAGAGCCTAAGAAAATTATAATTAATTTCATGTTAATGTAACAGCCACACTTTCCTATTTTTTAAGCATGAATCAGTTCCAGATTTGAAGGCAGGATAAAGCAAGCAGCACAACACAGCATTGTCTCGCCGACCCCCAAGCCATACGGATAACTCATTCAGCTTTTCTCTTGGGTCATGAGACACAATGCACTCCAATAAGAGGAACTATGTGCAGTATATGATATGATAAGCTGTGACAATAGGCAACGCATTAACCTTGGCATGACCCCATTCTAGAAGGTAAACAAGATGTGACCCCATTGAATCCGCAAACATGCCACCACTTATTGGTTCATGTTTCATTGACCTTGTAGTTTATGATTAAGATGGTTAAAACCTAAATTAACATGAAAAACCATCAGTTAGAGTTGCTAAGTTTGTGAATTTTGGAATTCCAACATATCCAGTATACGCTTATAAAACATGGTGTTGTTTCACCCTGAATTTATTCTTGTGACAATAATAAAAGCTTAAATACAGCAACAAACTGAGTTATTTAAGGCTATAGTAACTTTGAAAAACAGGTTTTCCATCACAATGAAATGTAAGGAAACAATATTTTACAATGAAGCGTAGACTAGAATTTTAACTTTTACAAAAAGAAGCACATAAATCTTTCGTGCTTCTGGGTCGGCTGTAGCTCGTGGAAACACATGGTACCCGGTTCGATCCCCGCTCTTCCCATAGTTGCATGTTGAAGTGTCCTTGAGCAAGACACTGAACCCCCAGTTGCTCCCCCGGTGCTTCACTGCTCCTCAATAACTAAGGATGTGTCAAAAGCAGACAATTATGTACCCGCATTTGAACATTACCTGAGCAAATGGTCGACATCTGATTGGTCCCCGGGGGGTTGGCCCTTCAGCATGTTGTTCAGAGGGCCATTGATCCACTGGGCAGCAGTCGTCACATGCTCCGCCCTCTCTCCACTCTTTGCTTTCCAGTCCGGTGACGTCTCCTTCGGCCCAGAGTGGCTGGAGACGGCGGCTGAAGACATGCTCTAAACACCGGGAGAGAGAACGCGCCTTCAGAGAGGATCAAAACGAGCGATTCGCGACTAGATTGTTGCAGTTTGCGTGAATCTGTCCATCTGCGCAGCTCCTTCAGCCACCGGCTGATTCCTCCCCGGTGTCTGAGGGAGAGGAACCACAAGTCCTTCCTCCCTGCTGCTGTCAGGCTGCACAACACACTGCAGTAGATCCTGGAGATCCTGGCAAACTCAGCACTTTACTTTGTTTTCCCCCTGTATATTTAGTATTTAGTTTTTGAGTATTGTGTTTTGTGTTTTATATTTATTTTCATTGATGCTCTGATTGATTGATTCTTCCCCACTGTGGGACGAATAAAGGAATATCGTATCGTATCGTTTCGTATCGTATCGTTTCGTATCGTATCGTATCGTTTCGTTTCGTATCGTTTCGTATCGTATCGTTTCGTATCGTATCGTTTCGTATCATATCGTATCGTATCGTATTGATTCGTATCGTATTGTTTCATCGCATCGCTTCATATCGTTCGCATCGCATCGCATCGTTTCGCATCGTATCGTTCGCATCGTATCGCATTCGTATTGCATCGCTTCGCATCGCTTCGCATCGCATCGCATCGTTCGCATCGTTCGTATCGCATCGCTTCGTTTAGCATCGCATCGCTTCGTTCATCGCATCGTATCGCATTGTTTCATTTACGTATCGCATCGCTTCGCATCGCATCGCTCGAATCGTATCGTTTCGTATCGTATCGTTTCGTATCGTATCATCGTATCATATCATATCATAAACTGAATTGAATTGAATTGAACATCGTCTGACTCCTCCCCCTTCTTCTCACAGGCCACTAGCACTGCTTTTTCCTGTCATTCCACATTCCTTGTAACGCTGCAGCCTGACAATAGGCCCCTCTGTGGCACTAGAGCACAGCTGTGCCCAGTTTACTTCATACACCACAAAATGTGATTCTTTCTTTTCACGAAAAGATTCAAACAGCACACGCGATGTGTTTGGGTTGTTGCGCATGAGCTGCGTCTGGAGTCGGCATGTAACTTCTACAAGTAGCAAGCCAAAAGCAAAAGTCTCCGTAATTAATTTGGACAAAATTCAAGACAAATACTCGATTCTCTCCTCAGACATTTTGCTAAAAAGCGTTATAAATCAGTCAAAGCTCCGTTTTAAGACATATATACGAACATTTCAATGTCACAATGGAGCGTGACAGGACATAGTGGGAGGTGAGCGGTTGTGCAACAGAGGGCCATGATTGTGTTATTATTGAAATTTCAACTCAAATTTCCCAACACTAAGGTTCAAACATAAGCTTCATTGCCGAACTCTCCGGGCTGGAATGGAACTCAGGCCCTCCGGGTTGTGTGCCGTCACGACTCTCCTGGAGCGCCCTCAAGCTGACTTACATCTTCATGGGATTTCTGTTATTTACTCCTGCTGCCTTCATCTTCATTTCAAAGTTGTTTATCTTTTTGTATTTTCAAAGCAAAACTGGAATCCATGATTTTATGACGCCGCGTTTCTGCAGCTTTTTTATATTCCGGTCAAAACAACCTATCCAGTCATGCATTTAACCCCAATTTAAGACAACGTATCTTGATTGGTGGCCGGTTTGAGTGAGACAGTTTTGATGATCACCTTTAAAAGTTCCAGGATGTGCTGCTACAGCCTGGTGCCAGCGCTTCGTTATTAGTCCCTAGCCTGTGAGGTCAAATGCTCTGCAGGAAAACTAACTTTATCCTTCTGTAAATAAACATCATCTAAAAACACATTCATTTTTTTAGAACAGCTTTTCTTAAATATTTGTTTTAATCTTTTATTCTGGGCTTTAATGTAATTACAAATCATATTGATGTATATGTTAATATGCTATAGAAGGGTTAACCTAAGGACAGAATGTGTTGCATTCAGTACAGGTTGAAAAGCCCCTTGAGGCAATTTTGTGATTGATGATATTGGGCTGTATAAATAAATACGTATATATATAATAGCACTAAGTATAAGCTGTTGAGTATAAGCATTTGGTACATGCCTATACTGGCTAGCTTAGCCTAGTTGTGTGATATCTGTGAACTCAGCGTGACCTCAGTTCATAGTGTCACATCTCATCTTTCTGGCTTTTGTGATACTGTAAAAAATGAAATGGCAAGGGTCAAGGGTCAAAGGTCAAGGACAGTTTTCCGATTGATACCGTCTTCGCTTGCTGCTTGCCTCCAGCTGCCTCCTCACATCAGCTTCCTGCATGTTCAAAGAGGACCATCACTGTCATTACAAACCATCAGCACGTCTCTAATGAATTAACACATTTTGATTTGTTCCATCTTTCCGCCTATAATGCGTCCGGTGAACTGAATATCCGGCATCCGCCACATGAGCGCCTGTCAGCCACAGAAAGACATCAGTTGATCTGTTGAGATTATATCGGACCGGTCGTGGCTGTTTGTGAGGAAAGGTTGCGTCTGTTGCCAAAAAGGCAAAATATGACTGTTGAGTTTTACCTTTTCCTCGTTGCAGACGATGCAGAAGACCTTTGCCTCGATGCACAGCTGTCCTCTCGCGCCATAAACCTCCCTTCCTTTCAGCCTGCTGATCCTTGGCGGTGCAGATAGGTTTGTAAAATAATTTGCCTAAAGTGACAGTTGACGGTTCAATGAATTAGGTACGTTTCTCCTGAATGTGTTTGAGGTTGTGTGATTCTTTCAGCCTTTTAAGTGTCTGATTCCAAAACTCGTGCCCTTGATGAGCAAGCACCAACAACAGCAATTTGGAGAGTAATTTACATCCACCGGGGAGATAAAACAGGTACAATTATTTTACAAGAAGTCATTAATACAGTTATACATTTAAAAAACTCCAGGTTTACACATGTTTTATGTGCTCAGATAGGAAGAAAAACTCTCAGCTGTGATATGTTGACATATCCTGGCCTTAGAAAATAGCCTAGCAGGACCACGACATTACAGACGAATGAGAGCTCAAAGAAAACAAATGTATATAAGTGTGTATTCTTTTAATAAAACTGTGTGAATGAACATATTGTAGAGTTAGGAAACAGCGAGGCAGTAGACGTAGTTGCAGTCGAGGTAGTTTACTCCAACTCCACATAACATGTACAATACTTGTGCATCAAGATAGCAGCGTGACAACAACCCCCTTCCGGAAACGGAAGCCCTAGACTAAATAACCCGCCACTCTTAAAGGCACAGTAGCTCTTAGGTGAATGTCTCTCACCGTCTGTATGTGGGTCACCACAATATGAATATTACACATTTCTATGACTTTTCCAAAACTTTTGGGATTCAATTTTTTTCCAGGCCTGGAAATAACCATTTTAAAATTCCATGACTTTTCCATTTTTTCCATGACCATACGAAGCCTGTTTTAGGTGGTTAATGCATTTCTATAGAAATGAAGAGTACTTGAACGCAGCACTGGCGCCTCAGAAGAGCCCCGGGTGGACCAATAGTGAGCTAAATTAACCGGTCAGTTAACTAGCTAACAGTTAGCCCTGTGAGTGACGTTAGCATTAGCATTAGCACGGCTGTGTCCCTACCAGGTATCCGTAGACGTCATCGGGCTCGTGCGAGAAGAGCTCGTTCAGAGCTCTCTCTATCACCTGGGGGACTCCGGTGACCCGGTAGAACTCTGCAGCGGCGCTCTTCATGCGGTCCAGGTCCCGCTGCTCTTCGGGGACTCGGCTCAGAACCCCTCGGTAAGACATTACTCCCGCTGTCCCTCTTTGTGATGTTAGATGTTACCATGGAAACAGGCCCGTTCAGGTGACAGCCAGAGACCCGGGAAATCAGAGGCACGTCGCCGCGCTGCTCCCGTCTTTTGACATTTTCATAAATAAAAAAAAGTATATATCTGAGATGGATAATGGATAAGCTTTATCTGGAGCGGATCCCTCCCGTTCTTTTTGTGCAGACACTTTCAAAGGCACATTCATTCACAAAGTCTGGGTGAATAGTGCATGTTTACATCTTGCTGAGCATCTGCTCCGGCCTGATGATCAGAATGACCCTGTGTCACAACAATGACACTTGTCCAGCTGGTCTCTCTGCAGCCGTGAAGATGGGGGGGGGGGGGGGGGGGGGCGACACCACCACCACATCGTTTCACAATAACAGAATGGATCTGGGAACACTCACTACAGCTCTCCTGCGCAATGCAACAAAACGCCTACACTTCGCCTTGGGTGTTATGGGGATGGGGAGGGGGGGGGCAGTGCTTGAGATGTATACATAGACGGTCCATATCTATATATACATATATATAAATATACATTCATATATAAATATATATATATATATCTTTCAGAGATAGATATTTATTGTGTTTTTACCTTCTTTTTTATTTTGTTCTGTTTCTTTAATATGCAATACAACAACAACATAAACATAGAATTGATTACAAAATGTACATGGAAAAAAATACATGAAAAATAAATAAATTAAGCAAGTAAGTGATATGTAAGACTTAAACTGTGAATCTCTGAGGTCTGGAGTATTAATTATTATTTATTATGTCATTCATGTGACGGAGGTCTCCCAGCAAACATAGGTAATTGTGATATAAAGCACATGGTACAGTTTTATATATTATATTATATTACGTATTATTGATATTCTTTCAGGACCACTGCCTAAGTGATTGTTAAACTGAACTCTTTTCATTGGACATCATCACGCTCCTGTGGTGGTGCGTTCACTGACAGCCGCTCAGTCACCCGCCAGTATATCTATGGCCTCTCTGCTCAATAATTGGAAATGGTCATTTGAACACACTGTCCGTCGGCTGTAGCACCTCCAGGGAAATGTGAATCGTAGTATTTACGATCAAAAGCTGATTGATTGTACCCAAACAAGCCACTATCTCCATCCACACGCGATCACGCACTCGCCGTGCACCCGCACACGCACTACTTGCCAGGCCTTAACCTGCAGACGCGTTCCCTGTATACATCGTGTCAAGTTTATACCCGGATGTAAATTGGACCAATCTCACACAGATGCCCACAAGGCCACACTGGGCCGCCTGAATTGTAAACGTTATAAGTATTTGTTAATTTAAAAAAAATAGGCTATAGGACAAATGAAAGAACACAAAAAGACACAATAAAGTTATGTTCCGAGCTTGTGTCAGGACACCAGGATAATACTAATAATAACAATATTAATACCACGAATATAACAATAATATAATAATATTAGTACCAATACAATTATTATAATTATTTATATAATTATTATTATAGTTATTATAATTATAATTATTCTTGTTCTTATTCTTATTATTCTTCTTCTTATTATTATTATTATTTGGGCCCGATTGAAGGTTTTAAAGCGATGCGACAAGACTTGGAGGACAGTTCTCACCAACACAATACCCGAGCTGAACCGTTGAACTGTTCGTGACCTTGGTCACCCCACGGGAGACCGTTGCACACCCACGATCAACTCTTGACTTTCAAATCCCAATGCAGAGATAATGGACAATTATCTCTCACACACTCGTGCACCTATAGTCCCAAACACCATGTGGCAGCATGGCACACACACAAAGGGCATTTATTGTTTCAGGGCGATTGCAGTGGGCCCACGCACATTAAAAAAATCCGAATAAAAGGAATGCAATTACGAGTCGTGTATTCATGTATTTATGTATTCACTCGTTAATGAGTTTGAATCTTCTTATTTTTTACCCGGAAAAAAATGACCACCGGCTCCATGCCATGCAGAAATCCATTTTTTTCTTTTCTCGATGTGAATGAAAATCTGTCCAAGCTTTTGTTTTTATTTATTTATTTTCTTCCCACTGAAGGTTATTTATGATATTAAAACCTTTTTTAATTGGTCAAAGTGAAGAGTGCCCATGTCCATCCATCCATAGCTTCCAGCCGCAGGGACCGCTCGGGTCGCCGCAGCGACGCGCGGAGCAGCGCGCAGCTTCCCCCGGAATATCGGAGGAGCGGTGGGTCCAGGGCTCCTCCACCAAGACGGTTATGGCTCTTTGCCTCGAGCAGGATAGCCGGACATCAGCATCCTCGTGTCTCACTGTCCGTTTCTGACTCCTTAATCCTCCGATGTCATCCTCCAAACGGATTATTTGTAATAAACAGTCAGTTTATTTAATATCCCAATAATCAGCTTATAACTAATCCAAAATGACTTGTGTGCTCACTGAAATAAGTTGTGAAACAAATATGAAAATGTAAATGTTAAAATAATGATTTCAAAATGATTATTTTCCATCCATTATATGTAATACCTACATGAACTAATCACAGTCTCATAACGCGTAAGGCGCATGTGCCTCACCCAACGCGTCACTAAATATGTGTATTAATTAATTATAATGAAACGTTATTGTTTCTATAATTCCGTGACGCTGCGCATTTCATTCAGACAATCATCTGAACATTTAATTGAAAATCGAAAATGATTTTTTTTCAATAATGGGGAGATATGTAAATTAAAAAGCATCACTCGCACAAACGAAGCCACTGCTATAAACATATGTTTTTATTATTATTTCCTCAGTATAATACAGCCTAATAATATAACAGTGTATTTTTATGAGTTATGGTCTGGCTGTGCCACTATACACTATTCTGTATCAACAAAATACCACCTTAAAATGTAGATTTCAGATGAATAATAAAAATATTCTGGGGGGCCAGTGAGATATAAGCAAGCTTCATTTTGCTGGTCAAAATAAATAAATAATTAGGACAACAACAACCACAACAAAAAAACATTGATAAATAATGACAGGAAATGCATGTTTAAAACAAGAAGTGATTATATGCATATGATTTAAAGCTTACATGTCTGCTTTCATATACATGCCATCTTGTGTTTACATCTGCATTACCATTGTAGGTCAGGTCAGGTCAGGTCACTCTGAAAGTTCCTGCCGCCACCACCTGGATGCACAGGAGGAGTCCCTCTGCTCGCTGTTGGATAAATCCAGCGCACCTTCACCTTCAAAGAGTCACGAACCCCGGTTTACACATAGAAATATGCACAATTAGAACAACCGTATTCCCACGAAATCCTTTCAGGCCTTATACCTACCAGAGCAAGGATGAGCGGGCCGGGAGTCACACTTTGAGCGACATTTTAAAAGAAGGTGAAATCCACTCAGACCTGTCAAAAAGAAGAAGGGACAAATCGTAGGAAGGTGCATCTTTTCAGCCAATGACGCTGAGCCCCTGCAGCAGCCTCCTCCTGGGCACTCTCCTTCACATGTGAGACAATAATAGGGCCATCATTCCATTCTTTTTGTTGTTTTCTTCCTCCAGAGGATGGTAGGCTACAACAGCAGGGTGCCTACAGGCGTTCCCCCCCCCCCCCCCCCCACACTTTTTCTTTCTTTTTTTAAAATGCAGCAGCTGCCAAGAAAAAATGATTCATGTGTGATGGGCCATGCTTGGTCTAAGTGACCCAAATGGCATATGAAATTGGGCTGTATGAAAAGTGTTGATAGCTAATTTCTCACAGGACGAAGAACTCTGAATGCCTTTTTTAAAGCGCTGGTGGCCATTGTGGGGGGCCAATATAGGAGTCCTTGAGGGGGTTCTTGAGGTCCTCAAAGGGGCTTCGTCGGAAAAAAAATAAGGAATAGATTACAAGACACTGTTATATATATATATATAAATAT